>NW_028152097.1:0-10000 GCF_964638095.1 Poromitra crassiceps
TAAATGGAATCCAACAACAGAGGGGTTGGTCTGTCAGCTTTACATGCTCCAGAAGACAAAGCACAAAAGACCTGAACAGATGAAGGTATAAAGAGAAGGAAGGGAATTTGGAAGCACAGTGTCACAAAGGAAACAGAGTGACTGCATTTTAAAAAGCATTTTAAGAAGCATCTCGTGCCGTTTACAATCCTGCTGTACATTTTCCCCGGAAGCAACAACTACAACAACAACAGCGTCACATGATGCTGAAACTGACACAGTCCATATCGGAGAGGCCTGGATTTCACTTTAGTGCTGCCACCTAGGGAGCAGGAGATGTTAATGCATTCTCCAGATTTCCTCCCTGATGTCTCTCAGGCTCTCACCTGACCCCCGCATCACTCTGTGCAGAACACATTACTGTACAGCAAGTTACAGCTGCACTTATACGCAATATTTTATATATATATATATATATATATATAAACTTCAGCCCATAGAGACACTGCGTAACGCGTCATCATTCAGAAGCCACGCCCAAGACGGGGGAAAACGGAAACCCCCCCTCCAATCCTGCCGTTCTCCTATGTCACGTGCATGGTTGCGTGTTGTACAAATAGATCGTATATACAGAAGATGAACACTCCAACTTACTTCCTTGACAGCTAGATCCACATTTTTCTTCTCGCCAATTCTAAATGGCTTCCTTGTTTTGCTCAGGAGTACAAAAAAACTTTAACTGGCGATTTTTTTACATTTGTTGTCTGCATAGCCCACCACACAACAGCTTTTAGCTATGTTTAATTCAAGCAAAATGACGCTGGTGTGTGGAAATGAACGGAGCTTTTCCCCCGTGATGGGCGTGGCCTATTTCATGCAGTGTCTCTATAGGAACACTCATAGGAAGTGATGAATCAAAACTTAAGTAAAAAACAAGCTGTATCCACTGAGCAGCATTAGTTTGTCATTAGTCTGTTCCTCTCTCATGGTATCTTTGAAGCATCACAGACCGGCTGCTTGGTAAACAGGAGCGAACTTCTCATTGACATTTGGATCTCCTAACATTGAAGTTACCCGGTGCAGCTTTGAAATATTTTTCAATTCAAAGGGTTAAAAATAAGGTTAAAGGTTAAACTAGAAACCATCTTGCGATGGGATCACACCAGTCACGACCTTTCCCTGCTTCCTACCTCCCTACTTTGGGCCCCCTTGCTCGGACCCATCTTCCACCTCGGCCTTCATTGTGATTTGAACTGCACCCCTGTAAAGTTTCATGACCCGTGTTCACAAAATATGTCCACAGACAGACACACACACACACACACACACACACACACACACACACACACACACACACACACACACACACACACACACACACACACACACACACACACACACACACACACACACACACACTATAAGGTGAAGACAATACCAGCCACACAGCCGTTAATAATATAAATAACTAAATAAATACATACATAAATAAATACATAAATAAAAATTAATTCCCCTAATGTGATATTACACATTATGACACTATTCTTTGCAATTTACTAATTGGAGATGCAGTCTTATTCGTGTGCCTGGATCCAGCCCCACTATCTTCTTATGTCAGCTCATTAATCAATCATTTAAACTTTGGAATTTTGGAATTGATAACTGCAAATTTCAAATCGTCATGCGGTTAATGAGAAATCTGGAGATTTAATCCAGGCAAGGATGCTCCTGTGTATGGCAGGCCAAGGAAAAGATACAGAGAAGATGTATTTCAATCAGCTTCTTTTTCAGCTCTGGACCAATCCAATCCAAAGTCTCTACATCCATGCTTGATTGAGTTTGACTGATGGGACACATCCAATCGATCTGGCAAGTTCAAACTGTTCCTCTGGCAGCTCAGGTTGGCTCAACCCAACCAAAGATCTGTCACAGAGCTTGACATGTCCATTCATCTCACTCTGGCTCACAGTTGGATATATGAATAATGTCAGCTGTAGCATGAAGTCTGTAGTTCTGGATCAGTCACTGGCTGGTATTCTGCTTTATTCTCCCTGCCCACACAAACTCCCTCAGGCTGCAATGTCCTTAGCAGCCTCTGTCTGTCTGACTGTAACACACAGACAGACTGATGCCTCTGTCTGACTGTAACACAGACAGACTGCAGCCTCTATCTGACTGTAACACACAGACAGACTGACAGACTGCAGCCTCTAAGTTATAAGTTAAGTTATTCTTTATTTATCCCCTTGGGGAAATTCATCCTCTGCATTTGACCCATCCTCTACTAGGAAGTTAGGAACCTTCCTAGAACTAGGAGCAGTGTGGGCAGCCACAGACACAGACAGACTGCAGCCTCTATCTGACTGTAACACACAGACAGTCTGCAGCCTCTGTCTGACTGTAACACACAGACAGACTGTAGCCTCTGTCTGACTGTAACACACAGACAGACTGCAGCCTCTGTCTGACTGTAACACACAGACAGACTGTAGCCTCTGTCTGACTGTAACACACAGACAGACTGCAGCCTCTGTCTGACTGTAACACACAGACAGACTGCAGCCTCTGTCTGACTGCAGCCTCTGTCTGACTGTAACACACAGACAGACTGCAGCCTCTGTCTGACTGTAACACACAGACAGACTGCAGCCTCTGTCTGACTGTAACACAGACAGACTGCAGCCTCTATCTGACTGTAACACACAGACAGACTGCAACCTCTGTCTGACTGTAACACACAGACAGACTGCACCCTCTGTTACTGACTGTAACACACAGACAGACTGCACCCTCTGTCTGACTGTAACACACAGACAGACTGTAGCCTCTGTCTGACTGTAACACACACAGACAGACTGAAGCCTCTGTCACTGACTGTAACACACACATATATATATATATATATATATATATATATATATATATATATATATATATATATATATATACTGTATATAAGCAATATTACTGCAGATTCAACTTGACTATATGCATCACCAAAGTGACCATAAACACACACAAACACTTCTTCATGGGTATTTTCGTTTTTATACAACAGTTACCAATGTATGTGTGATTGTGTACTCAACTAAAATTTTCTCCAAAGTAGTCCTGGCATAAGAATAAAAACAGGAGAAAACAACACGTATCTCAAACTATAGCTCCATGGTTACCAAACCCGCCCAATCGGATTGCCTGACAGAAAATAAACGTTTTATAAATATTAACTAAGAAAGCCACAGCTCCCACTTATCTGCAGTGTTTACCAAAGAGAAAGGTGTGTGTGAGAACGCTGCAGTCCAGCAACAGGTGATTATCTCCTTATCCACACAGAGAAAGATAAAGATATACAGTAGCGTACGCAGTGCACTGTACACACACTCCCTCTCATGCACTCCACGACCAATGGTCAGATAACAGACCCTTGATGGAGTGCACACACGCACACACACACACACACACTCACTCATACACATAAACATAGGCTACACGTCAGCACCTTTTTCAGCCGACATCTCTTCCTACTGTAGATTCACTCTCAGGTGAAGTGAATGTATCCGTGGCTGCTCTCTGGCAATTGATTACTTCATTGAATAACTGATTGATCAAGCGGTTTCCCTTGATGTATTCAAGTAACCTTTACTGGAAGATCTGTCTGTGGGCTAAGTGCATCACTACAACATCTGGAACTTCTACTGTACATGGATGGACAGGAGCTGAATGAGACGAAGAACGAGAGCAACTTGAAAAAAGCTACAGGAGGACTACTTGACTTCAGGTCAGCTCCCATAGGGAAAATTGAGAAGCCATCATAATCATTTATTGCTGCTTTTTTTTATAGCCATTTCATATCAGCAATACTTACTGCTAAAGTAGTGCACTAAATCGTATCTGTGTTTTTTTTTTTTTTTTTTTTAATGGTTAGAAGAAATCAGAATCAGAATAACTTTATTGACCCCCGGGGGTAAATCATGTACTCGTGATGAAAATACTGATGTCTCTTAGAATCCATGAAACTCAAATTCTGGTATATGTTTTCATAATTTTAGTTATTTTGTAAGTTTCCATGGTCTAAACTAGGTTCCGTGTCCTTTGGGTCCATAGAAGCCAATTAGAAAAGGTTTTTTGTCCGTTGTGGAAAAGATGACTTTAGACAGATAGTGGCTCCAATACAGCAGAGGAATGTCCATCTGATTTCAACAGACCATCAAGATGTAAGATGAAGCCAGCTTGACCTAAAGTGGACAGCTGCCTGCATGGCAAGCCTCTTTCTGTTGATTTCCAAGCTGTCAGATTTGCTGGACTGCAGCTGGACACTAGGCTGTTTCACTGCTCCAGACAAAACATCTGCATATGTTGAAACAACCTGTGTTTTTATCATATTTTACCATCAGAAATATGATGGAAAAAATACTTCACAGATTTCAATAAACATAACTGTGAAACTGTTGCATGCCCATTATAGATTTCCAATGGTGGTAACCCTAAAATGATCTGTAAAGCAATGACAAAGGAGCTGTGTAAACATCCTGGAACTGACGATGGTCCTGAGGAAGATCCTGAGGAACGCCCCCTCCTAATATCACTAGAGGCTCCGCCCAGCATGGACGAGCCGGACATTGTCGAGGACGGCGGGAAAGGTGAGAAGTTTCGTTTTTTTTTAATACTTTTCTCCATTCTCACCTCTGTTGTGCTCGGCCGATTCCCCATTGCTCCATCCCTGCAGATCAGGGGGGAGCCGTAGACTAGCACATGCTTCCTACAATACAGCCGATTCTTTTCACCTGACAGCGAGGGGTTTCATTGGCAGGACGTAGCAGGTGGGAGGATCACGCTATTCTCCCCAGTTCCCCTTCCCCTTGAACAATTGCCCCCCAGACTGACCAGAGGAGGCGCTAGTGCAGCGACCCGGACTCATACCCCACCGGCTTCCCACCCGCAGACACGGCCAAATGTGTCTGTAAGAACGTCTGACCCAAGCCGAGGATGTCGGGAATTGAACCCGGGTCTCTGCGGTAGTACTAGTAGGCGAGTGGTGCGTTTACCTCTACACTACCCAGACGCCCTAGTAGAAGACGTCATGACTAATGCGTTGCTTCAGCTTGCAATAGAGACAGTCTGCATGTCTGGGAACGCCCATACAGGCTCTAGGAACTCCCACAATAGACGCTGGGTTAGCTGGCTCAGCCTTGCTGGGGGCGGGGTCAGGGTGGGGTAAATTAAATTCCCCCGTTCTATCCATTCAGCAAAGTTAGAATTTAGCTGATAGCCTAGCCCAGGCAGACACGATCGGGGGTTTAACCACCGCAGTAAACGCACATCTGAGCAGACGTCTTGTGTTCTGCTCTAGAACCCCCAAGCCCGTACTTTAGAGCCACAGCACCGTCTTTTGGTGAGTCAGCCCATGAGATATATCGGTGGTTTCACCCCACTCGCGCGCCAGCCGTTTAACATTTTGTGGGCGTTCCCAGACATGCGGACTGTCTCTATAGTTTGGACGCCAAAAAATAAATGAAATGCCCACAATGCAAAATCAATGCATAGGGGTCATGTGGCATCACGCAACGTCAAAGAATTCTACAGAAGGCACGGTGGCGCAGTGGTAGCACTGTCGCCTCACAGCAAGAAGGTCCTGGGTTCGATTCCCGCCTGGGACGCTGAAGGTGTGTCCACATCCCCATGTCCTCAGTGACCACTGCCCAGGTGGGGTCATCAAAAAGGGCCTTTCTGTGCAGAGTTTGCATGTTCTCCCTGCTCACTTGGTCAGAACGCAAAAAAAAAAAAAAAAAAAAAAAAATCTATAGGGAGACGGAAATCGACTCCCATGTGAAAGTTCCTTCAAAACGTTTTGAATGATTACCAGGGTGAAGGAAGCAGGTGTGAACCGCTCAGTCCACAAAAGTGTAACCATTAAAACTAAGAATCACCTGGTCACAACCCTCTGTGAACTGGGCACAATTATACAGCATCATAAACTCATATTTTATCGTTTTCTTTTAGGGCTGTTAAATGCTCGAGTAACTATTCAATATTTCCCACAAAAAAAAGGCATTTTGTTCCCATCACTCTAAATATAATGACGTAATTATCTCTTTGCCTTTTTGTTTTCAAGTTCTATGACTCACTCTGACATGACGCCTGATAACCATCCTGTGACCCCCTGGTGGGGTCGTGACCCCGGGGTTGAGAACCGGTGACAGGTGTTAGTGGATGACCTTTGACCCTGTTGTCGGTGTGCTGTGGGAAAGTTTCTACGGCTCAATTTGACAACTTGTTAGCATGACACGAGCTCACATAGACTGGTTGGGCTTCACACTTGTATAAAGTCTTGTGATCAAATAAAATCGTCTCCACATCAACATATTTTATGCTATAAAAATATAATGTATTTGAAACAGTTGCCAATGTGCTACACCTGGGTGATCGTGTATCATTTCAACTGGCAGCAACAATACCACCCAGATCTATGAAATCATGATACCACAATGGATTAGATGGATGGATTAAAACCAAATATCAAATAAACTCGGCTGACATGCCCATTGGGACAACATGGAGATATATTTAAATAGGTTCGTATTAGTTTGCTGGTTTGCTAAAAGTTTGTATTAGAGTTAGCAAAGGCTGGTTGGGCTTCAATTGAGATCAATAAATGCATTAGAAAGAGGCTGCAGTGTACTCCAGTATAGGATAGAGGTGCCTGAGATATGGGTTTTATTCCGGCTGGCAACACAACACTAAAAACGTGTCAACTCATGATACCAAAAGAAGGCACTTTGGATCAAAGTTGCTGCTACCAAACGGCAAACAACACATGGAATATTTAAAATGGACTTCCCTCTCACTTAAAGGATGAGGCCGGTGGTTTTTAATGCATTGCCTACCGTCAACAAATCAAAATAACACTCAATGTGTTTCCTCTATTCCTGTTACTTTATGACTTCCCACCTACCGGTTTTAGCTGTCAAACTTTGCATTGGGGCCAGAATGTAATGTACAGGCTGACTGAAGCTCACTGAAATGTACGTTGTGTGACTGTGGAGGACATTTTAATGAGCTTCAGTCAGCTTGTACATTAGGGGTGGGACAAAATATCGATACTCACGGTATCGCGATATTTCCACACGATACGTTATCGATACACTGGCACCAAGTATCGATATGTTTATTTAATTTTTTTTTTTTTTTAACACTTGGTTAATGAACACATGGTTTGCATTTTATTAACGCTATTATCATATAACTCCTATTACCCAGCGAACATTGTCAACAAAGTCTAGTATTACTTGATGCCAATTTTTTTAATATAAAAAACATGTTGAAGCCATTTATGTTAATGTACATGATTTAAAATATATTCCTGTCTCATCGTTTAGCTGTGGTGTTCTTAGGCGGTGGGCTGTGAAACCACTCGGTCGGAAAGTCTTTTTTTAATGTAGCATAAATTGTTAAATCTGGGTATAATGGGTCCATGCAACACTGCCATATACTGTATGGGAAGTTTCAGAAAGTCATAATGTATAATAATGATGAAATGGTGTCTAGAGGACTTTTCCGAAAACGTCCCTGTAACGTCTTCGAATGTCCCACAATAACGTCCTGGGATCCCCTACACAATCACATGTAGCGGACATTCAGAGGGGACATTTTTTCCCCCATGTTTTTGGTGGGGGGTTCCTATCTGGAGGGAGGGAACCCCAGGGGAGCACGGGGAGAACATGCAAACTCTTGAGGACATGGGAATGGGGACACACCCTCAGCACCCACGGCGTCCCAGGTGGGAAACGAACCCAGGACCTTCTTGCTGTGAGGCGACAGCGTTACCACCACTGCGCCACCGTGTCCCCCGGTGGGGGGAGGGGACATCCTGCGGACGTTGTTTTGTTAGTAGGCTAGGATTATTATTCTTGTTATTTTTTAATTAACCTTTATTTATACAGGGGAGCCTCACTGAGAGCAATGCTCTCTTTTTCAGGAGTGCCCCTGTTCACATTACATACATCAACAGTACATTTACTGGGTTACATTACGATAATACACAACACTGCATATCTTTAGACTGTGGGAGGAAACCGGAGCACCCGGAGAAAGACCCACACAAACACGGGTAGAACATGCAAACTCCACCATGAAAGGACCTGGGGGGGGGGGGGATTCGAACCCACGACCTTCTTGCTGTGAGGTGTGACAGTGCTAACCACTGAGCCACCCAAATGATATTATATCATTTTGGAAATGCCTAAAAGAAACACCAGCGTTGTCGGTAACTCGCTCAGTGATAGGGGAACCCCACCCGTTGCCTTTGTGTAACTTTGGTAGGTTGGTCGAGAAGGGAGAACGGAGGAGAGAAATTGAATTAAGAGGATGGGGAATATGAAGGAAGAGAGAGGTGAGTCAGACAGGCCCTCTCTCTATGGGACGTCTGTCTGTGCAGTAGTACTGTGTTTAGAAAGCCCCGCAGATCTCTGACGCCGGCCTGGGTCGGTCCTGACAGAAAAGACATTCTTCAGGGTTCCTCATGTGGAGTGGAGGAGAGAGGAAGTGAACGATAGGTGTATACAGTAGTTGAGTGAATATGGAGTAGAAAGGGAGAGAGACTACAGGAGATATAATAGAGAGAGAGAGGCTATAGAGAGCTTAACAGTGACGAACTGCTCCGGTTCCTAGGGAGTGAATTTCCTATGAATTTCTCCATTGACGTTTCAGACAGTTCATATAAGAGTTTTAAGCCTGGAACAAAGCCAACCAGCTGCATCAGGACCAGAAAACAATTGACTGGGGGAGCACACACACGCATTTGTGTCTCTGCTCTATGGCCACGATTTACCTCGTAGATGGTTGGCTTGGTTCCAGGCTTAAAACTCTTTTATATATAAGGGATGTTCTGCAACGTCAATGGAGAGATGAACGAATGGGAAATTCACTTGGAACCCGGAGCAGCTCAAAAGTGGCCGGTCACTGTTAAGCTCTATAGGCAACTCTCCTGCAGCTGAAGAGAGAGTCTCTTCTCTGTTGCAGACAGTCTGACTTGATCTAGCCTCCAAGACGAATAAACATCTTTCCAAGTGAAGCTTTAGCATCAAAACCCTCATCTAATTTTTTGAGTCTGCTGGAGTCCAGGGATTGTTTTGACTGCTGCATAGTGAAGTCTGTGAGAGTGTGATAATCTGAGGTTGGTCGGGGAAAGAAAACGTTGAGATTAAAGCAACAGAGGAAAGTGAAAGTGTGAGATGATAGGGAAGGCGGGAGAGACAGATCAGTCGACACATGTGGCCAGGTTATGTATACAACATACCTCAGAGGGAGACAGGACTATTGGGTTATCTATACCAGGAGTTTTCAAAGTCTGAGACTATGAGCCTCCCCTCAGACAAAGCCTGGAAAAAGGTGCCTCCCCGTAGTTTAGTTTAGCTAAATTCTTTGATGCCTACTATGGGATCACGATTATAATTATTTGATAGCCTGATATTGCTTATTTTTCTAGAGTTTTTGTGTATTCATATTTCTGTGAACTTTCACTTTTACTCCACCACATTTCCAAAATAAAATATATACTTTTAATCCATTAGCTACATTTTACATGATCCTAAGTAAAATCAGAAGAAACGTGGTCGCCTGAATCAGTGCTCCTAGTTAATCATGCACCATCATGTTGTACCAAGAAGATGTCCATCAAGCCCAGGCTTGTGTTTTACTTGCTTTTTTATTAACAGCATTTACTTGTACTTTTACTTTAATATCAGATACTTTAAGACTTTAAGTAAGTGTGACTTTCAGGTATACTTCATCCACCACTGATAAGAGAGGGAAAGTGAGAGGAGAGACCATGTGAGGAAGACCAGTAAGAGAGAGGGAGGGAGAGAGAGAGAGAGAGAGAGAGAGAGAGAGAGAGAGAGAGACAGACAGACAGACAGACAGACAGACAGACAGACAGACAGACAGACAGACAGACAGGCAGGCAGACAGACAGACAGACAGACAGACAGGCAGGCAGACAGACAGGCAGACAGACAGACAG
>NW_028152097.1:12500-30000 GCF_964638095.1 Poromitra crassiceps
TAATAATAATACATATGACTTATATAGCGCTTTTCTAATTACTCAAAGATGCTAAATAATATATATATTTTCAATATAACTGACCGTTTGCCTGTTCCCTGCCTTGCTGTCTGCCTATATTCAACTAACTGACTGACTGACTGACTGACTGACTGACTGACTGACTGACTGACTGACTGACTGACTGATTGACTGACAGACAGTATGGCTGTGTGTCTGTTTAGTCTTGCCTACCTGTGAGATACCTTAGATAGTGATGAAGGCCAGAGGGCAGAACACGTTTTGTCCACTATGATTTATTCAACATTAATGTAAATCTCATCTTTCCATAGTGAATTGCACACCAACCTGTCTAAGTGCAGCAGTTCCTGCAAACATGGTCTGTCTGTCTGTCTGTCTGTCTGTCTGTCTGTCTGTCTGTCTGTCTGTCTGTCTGTCTGTCTGTCTGTCTGCCTGTCTGCCTGTCTGCCTGCCTGTCTGTCTGCCTGCCTGTCTGTCTGTCTGTCTGTCTGTCTGCCTGTCTGTCTGTCTGCAGTGTCTGTCTGCTTGGTAATCTGTCTTTCTGCCTGTCTGCTTACCGCCTGCCAGTGTATTTGCCTGCCTGCAGACTAGAGCTTCACCTCCAGGCAACCAGTGTGAACCCAGCGCTGCTGCCCCTCTCCTCTCCTCTCCTCTCTCTCTCTCTCTCTCTCTCTCTCCACTCACATATCTATTTTTAGGCAGGTCTGAGAATACCAGCAGCACACCTATGATCAACTTGAATGATTTTCAGTTAGATTTCTCATTCTACTTACTGACATATTAGACACACAGCTGTTTGCTCTCCTCATTAAATCAACACTGTTTCATCTCATGTGTAACCTTGATGTATAGGCCTATAGGCTGATTATGCAACATGCAAAGTAGTCTTTGAAACAAATCTCTCTTCAGTGGTTGGCCACAACTTCACCATTCAGTCATGAGAAAAATAAATAAAAAGATAAATAAATGGCTTTTCAAACAATCCAAAGTGTGTCCTCAAGACAGTTCCTTCAAAGCTCATCAACAATATTTGATTTTACTCCGAAATCAATTAACAGTTTTGTTATTTAATTTCAGACAACAATTGGGGTTATTTTGTTCTTCCTCATACAAGTCATGAAACAATTAAATAACTTTACAGGAAACCTAGTGTAAAATGAGCAAGGCTACATATAAGGAAGAAAAATGATTGGGTTTTATTTACCCCTCTTAGCCTACTGTATCCAAACCATTTCCACTCAGCTTCAATCAACCTCGTAGTAGGCTACTTATAGGCTACACAGTAGCCTGCAAGTGCTGCTGCAATGCCAGCTTTGATTGATTTCAGTTTTAACATTAGAAAGAAAGAAAGAAAGAAAGAAAGAAAGAAAGAAAGAAAGAAAGAAAGAAAGAAAGAAAGAAAGAAAGAAAGAAAGAAAAACGTGTTATTTAACCTCCACAGTTGTTCCACAGTGTAGCCATCAGAAGCCGCGCATCCCACACACCAACTACTAACCCATCCCCATCTCGCCCTTCCAGCATCGCCAAGCCAGCCGCCAGGAGGAGCCTCCCAGGCGGATAGCGCGCACCTGTACCCGCCTCCCTCGTCCCCCGACCCGGTCAACCCGCTGACTCACCTGGGGACGCTGCTGGCCGGGCACGACGCACCGAGGAGCGGCGGATGGGACAGGTAGGCTGGAGAGACTCGACCTCCGTTCAACAAAACGCACAGAGCAGTTCCTTTACGTCCCGCACAACAAACACGATGTCCCGGGCCGGGTGAGGAGAGGAGAGGAGAGGTGAGGTCACGGTTTATCCTGAACCTCGGACCCAAAAGCGCTCGCTGTGCCGTGAGGAATGAACGCGTGGACGTGAAAAATGCGTAAAGGTTGTCTCGCTGCGTGACCCTTGTGCGCTGTGCTCACTGGTGGAATGAGGCTGTGGACGGATGGGGTGTAGATATGAACACGCCAGGCCAGGCCAGGCAGGAGGAGAGAGGTTTTGGGAACGCAGACCCCGCCCACCCCCTGCTTTCAAATCCGAACAGTTGGGGAGCGAAAAACCACATGTATGCAGCCAGGAGAGGATTGAGTTTGGAGAGGTGTGGTTGGGATACACGTAGTTTTAGAATGTTTTTGAATTGTCTAAATGCAAGGCCTAAAATGTGTTGCATTTGAGTCTTTTAATGGTATGGTGTTCTTTATCAGTGCATTAGGTTAATTGCGCAGCTGTGTTTTGTTTTTGCACCCCTCCCCCCCCCATAGGTCTAACAATACAGTCAATGGTCTAACATTTGATAGCTTACTAATATTTATAAGGGGTGGAAAGAGTACCAAAAAAATCTACTCAAGTAGAAGTACTGTTTGTGTGTGTGTGTGTGTGTGTGTGTGTGTGTGTGTGTGTGTGTGTGTGTGTGTGTGTGTGCGTGCGTGCGTGCGTGCGTGCGTGCGTGTGTGTGTGTGTACACTATGTACTCTATTTATGTACTAGCAATATACCCGGCGTTGCCCGGGCTAAATAGGCACAAAGCAATACGACTGCACAATTTGCTTGGCCGGAAATGATGGTGGTTTCCAGATGGTTTCCAGTACTACACAAGCTGCCTAGCTGTGACCATCCCTGGCTCATAACCCACCGCCATGCAAATGTTCAGCCCAATCCAACCTGGGGTGAGGGTGTCAGCTGTTTTCCAGGTGTTTTCCAGGACTTTCCAGGGGGTTCCAGGACTTGATGACGTGCTCATGACCTTCCGCGGATCATAACCACCCGCCATGCAAAATGGCAGCCCAATCCAACCTGGGGTGTGGGTGTGAGGTGTTTTCCAATTGTTTTCCAGGACTTTCCACGTGGTTCCAGGACTTGATGACGGGTAACACTACCTGTAGAAACGTTGTTGTGAAAAGTTTGCGATATACAACAGGGCTATAACTATGTTTTTCCAGTCGGTTTTCCTACCAGTATAACCGTAGTTGTGAAACCTTGTAATATGTATCTGGTATAGTCGCACGTCGTCATTTGCGTGGAAGAACTCATTGATAAGGAGTAGGGGTGTCACAATATATCGTCCCACGAAATTTCGCGATAGTAAAACGTCACGATATGTATCGTTGAGATGAAATCTCATATCGCAAAAAAAAAAAAAAAAAAAAAAAAAATTTTTTTTTTTTTTTCAAAAAATAGACTAAGAAACGTCTTTGTTTGTTGAAGTTCAATGTGTGGAAAGTAGTTCAGTTGAACAAGTCTCTGAAGAGACACATGAGAAGTTATACAGGAGAGAAACCATTCAATTGAGTTTCTGGCAAAACTGTTTACTTGACAGGAAAAACTGAAGATGCATAAAAAATAGATTAAGAAAAGTCTTGTTGTTTGAGTTTGAAGAAAAACTGAAGATGCATAATGAGAATTTATACTGCTGAGAAACCTTTTAGTTCAAAGTAAATCTAAGTGACGGTGTAACTCATTCTATTTCAAGATAAGCCTTATCTCCAATCTCATGTTTTTTCTAGTTGTTATTGTAATAACAATTTCCCACAACAGCATGTTTTGTATTTGTGCATTTCAAATAAAATACTACTTTTCCAGTCATATATTGTCATTATTCAAGTTTAAAAAAATATTGTTAAAATCGTATCGTATCGTATCGTTATCGTGAACCCAGTATCGTGATACGTATCGTATCGTGAACTGAGTGTATCGTGACACCCCTAATAAGGAGTGAAGGCTACTCGTTTGTTCCACTGCAACGTAATGACTGCCGCGCTGTTGTCTAAAAAGGCGAACAACTTTGCATCTCTATTCAGTGGCATTTGTGTGTGTGTGTGTGTGTGTGTGTGTGTGTGTGTGTGTGTGTGTGTGTGTGTGTGTGTGTGTGAAGCTGGTCTGTTGGTTGAGACATGGATTAGAACTTTACAGTATGAAGCTGGCTATAGGTTGAGACTATATAATTCACTCAGTGTGTCTCAGTCTCAGGATGACTAGGTTTGTGAACTGCTACTCTCTAAACAACTTTCCTCTCGTCAGTTTTTACAGCACTGACACCTGTTGAGTCTCTGCAGCTCTCCAACAAGCCTAATGATAATTGCGGCGTGCTATATACAACTTTTAACCACTATTATGAGAGAACCCTCAGGTGAAAGTGCATACCCCCTCCCCCCCCCCCCCCCCCCCCCCGCGTCCCCGTCCCCGTTCGTCAGTCCACTCTGTGTCCCCAGTGTGAAATACCAGAGAGCCTCAGCTCCTGACACACTGACCCCTGACCTCTGGAGAGGAGAAGGTCTAATTTAGACTACTGCTGGCACCCTGGTGACTGACCACACACACACACCCACACACACACACACACACACACACACACACACACACACGCACCCACGCGCGCACACACACACACACACACACACATTCTCTCTTTTTTCCCTCTACGCACCTTCAAGTGTTCCAGCTGAAGTCATGGTTAGTTCAGTGAATCTCAGACCATCTTTATATGAGCCATTTGTAACCATATGGGGGAATAATGTCTATATAAAATGAGCTGCTACCGCAGAATTATATCCCCCCAGGATGAGGTGGGAGAGAGAGAGAGACACACACAGAAAGTATAGACGTAGCAGCGAGACACAACCAAAAGACCCATTCAATTGAACATTTTTAAGTGATTTTGTTTCTCTAATCATATATAGCTGCCGGGAAAAAAATAATATTAAATTTGTGTGCAATGTTTCTAGATTAGTTGCTTAATAGACTTGTGCTCACTCAAGGGACTACTGTAGACAAACTTTTCTTAGTGCAGAAAATTGTCTGTCTGTGATCCACATACCAAGCACTGACGAAGGTCCTAGGACCGAAACGTTTGCTTTTTTATTTTCACTATGAGCACTGAGCACTTTATGGGCAAATAAAAGAAAATTATATTTTCGCAAGTCTCAGTCTAAGGAGTCTTCCTTAAATTACTATGCAGTGAGCGAGTCTATTCTGTCAGCTTTCCTTAGTGCAGAAACGCCAGGAAATCTACAATACTAAACACACACGTGCCACACTCAGGACTAATTCATTTGAATATCTTCACTGTTTATTTACATAGTCAAGATGAATTACAGAAAAACTGCCAGACGTTTCATCTCTGCTGCATTCTTCAATGGCTCTGTCTCCAAACGTATTATTTCATCACGTGGTGAGTACACCAGTCACAACATGAGTACACGAGTCACAACATGAGTACACGAGTCACAACATGAGTACACCAGTCACAACATGAGTACACGAGTCACAACATGTACATGTGAGTGTTTGGGCGACTGAACGGCTGTACCAGTCACTACGATTGTAGCGCTAGCTAAGTAGCAGCGATGGCTGTAGCGCTCTTTTTAGGGCACGCAGATTGAAAATAAAACCATGTACATTCTAGTTTTGATATCGACAATATGACAAATGGCCTAAACTCCCAAAATGTTGGTTCCGATAACACCATTAAGCCGAATTACACTCCCTCCCTTCCTCCCTCCTTCCCTCCCTCCCTCCCTCCTTCGCTCCCTCCCTCCTTCCCTCCCTCCCTCCTTCCCTCCCTCCTTCCCTCCCTCCCTCCCTCCTTCGCTCCCTCCCTCCCTCCTTCCCTCCCTCCCTCTCTCCCTCCCTCCCTCCCTCACGTGTCAACAGCTTTCATTATGAGTAGCATTCCAGAGTGCAGGCCCTGGGGTACTAACTGTGCCTGGCTACTCATCACAACATTATTGGACAGAGAAAACACAACGAATGTGACAGCTGCCACTGTTAGCAGAGCGACACGGGGCTGCTCGCTCCCTTATAGGGTTTCTGCCGCTGCTCAAATTGAACAAAATCGAACCACTTGGAACGAGAGTTTGCAGAGCATGTGGAGGTTTGTGGGCAAATGAAATGATTAATCAAGGCAAACATCTGCTTTATCCATAAACCAGCAATCATTAAACAACACGTGTATGGGAAAATATATTATTACAATTGTTACATCCATTATTGAATTCTTGTACCAACGCTACAAAATGTGGAGTCTTTTGGTGTGTGGCTTAGTGTTGGTCCCGTCATTTTTTCTTGTTCTACGGAAGCAAAACATCTGAAATCTAACAAGAATAGACAAGAACTTGTGGCTTTTGTATTCGAATGAAATCGCAAGTGGACAAGTGTGAAATACACAGAGATATATGATATATATATATATATATACAACGACATTGAGGACCTTCTACACTACAGTATGTCAGAATTGTCCACTCTGGTTAAGCCATGGACTGCGGTCACGCCATCCGCGCTGTGGAGAAGCTGGTCTTGCATGCGTGCAATTACAGGGAAAGAGGTTACTGTACTGGCCGGACACTACAGGTGTTGTGCCAAAAAGTGATTTGCGTTTTGAATTGGATTAGGGGAACGAGGGTCTGGTGGGGCGGGAGTCCGTGTGTAGTCCGGCGAGGGGTGCTTAAGTGTGGGGTACGCAGGTTCGGCTAGTGCGCCGGGTGCTGGAGGGGGGTCTCCCCCGGAGAAGGTGGAAGCTGGACGGGTAGACAGGCTGGGTGGTGGGGGTGGGTTGGTGCCCTGGGTGTTTTGGGCCTGCCATGGGGCTCACAGGGTGGGGAGAGGCAGTGCTGTGCGTAGTCCCACGGAGCGAAATCAGTTTCTGGCAGCAAATCACTTTTTGGCACAACACCATCACAACTTTCTCAAAAGCAATCTACTGTTACCTCACACCACAAACCTGTATGGTCGGGAATTATGTACCCTAATAAAATCTTGACAAACGAATTCTCATTTTTAAATCAAGGTGTGTTTTTTGTTTTTGTTTTTTGCAATTCCATCGCGGGCCACACAGGCCGCAAGTTGAGTATCAGTGTTCTACAGTTTGTACCATTGACAGTACGTTTGTACACTTTGTAGGGGGACGTTTTGCTGCTGTCATTAGGCTGGTTTCACACCGACGACCCAAGCCTTGCCTTGCCTCAACCCACGCCTACGCCGAGCTGGGCGTGAACCTGTTACACGCTTTTGCGATCACACCGCACGCCTTTTGCACGCCGAACCTGGAGCCGAGTCACAAGCGCCTCTCCTCTCTCCCGACGTGTTGTCCAGAATTGTCATGGGTAGCCTCTAGGTAAAATAAATCTGATATATTTAATGTTCTATTGATGCTGGATATGTATAACCAGGTCTGACTATAGTCGGACATTTTAGAGAGGTGATCTTGCAAGAATATGTGCTGGCACAACAACATTGTCCATCTTGCTTCTTCGGTCGCTATTCTCTCTCATGAAGATTTGTTTGCCGACAGGGAGAAAGCCCCACGTGATAGCCACCCGTCAATCTCTCTCTCGCTCTCTCTCTCTGCTCAATACTGTTGTAGAAACTCCATTTTATTTTGAAATTCAGTTGACTTTGCCAGTTCCCACGGATATTGTGCGTTTTTCTTTCATGGCTTGACAGAAAAGCCTGCCTGCACGCGCCTTGTCGGCGTGAAAATAGAACTCTCGCCTATTCGATAAAATCGGCAAGGCACAGGCAAGGCGTGGGTACACGCAGGGTTCACGCTCAGGCGTCCGGTGTACACAGCCTCGTTGACTAAAACGGACGCCTATTAAAAAGCGTGGGTAAAGGCAAGGCATAGGCAAGGCTTGGGTCGCCGGTGTGAAACCAGCCTTACGGTAGTCTGTCTCCTTCAGTCCAAAGCCCAAAATGTCCGAGGTTTCACTTCTTGCCAATGTAAGTTCTTTGACAAAGTCCTGACTGTGAAGGTGTTTCTTTGTCTGTGATTGACGGGGCTCTAATCCAATCAGGAGGCTGGACCCAACGTTCCAGGGCTGCCGGTTGCCGGGAATGAGCAGGGAGCCAGGGAGAGATGCCCACCCAGACCAGAGCGTCACCATCCTGCACGCCAGAGTTGCTCAGAAGTCCTACGGCAATGAGAAACGGTATGATGACACTCTCTCTACAGCAACACCTCCAACTGCAATACGACTTTTTCACTATTTTAGATCACATCCCATATAGATGATGGTCATAGAGTGCACCTATTTATTAATTTATGCCAACAAATGTATGCCAAAAAAATTCACAAAAATCCATTTTCTTCATTAAAAACAAAATCTACAGTATGCGTATGTCAGCATCTACTGTACTACCCAAGTTCAACTAATAATATGATATCCAGCAGCTGTCAATCAATCTCCAACTGTCATTCTCAAGTGCGGCAACTGTGCAGTGTGACACAGAGATATAGCCTAACATTAACTAGCTGATTTTTCTCCGGGGGGAAAAGGCTCAAACGTACAGTCTCACTCCCAGGATCAAAAAAGGGCTTTTCACACTACATGCTCTTAGCCCGGGGCTATCTAAGCCCTGGGCTTCTGTCACCCACTTTTCAATGGTCCAATCAAACTCCCCAAACATTATGACCCGCCTCTCTAGCAGCCTGTTGTCCAATCAAATTCCTCCCAGTCTCTGGTCACACCTACACTCAACATTTCACTCGGAAATAGGCTCACGTCACGATAAGGAAGTTAATACTAGACTTGAACTGTCAGCTAAATACACATGCAGCAACCTCACTGAAACTCAACAAACACAAACCACTGAATGCTAATGTACTGCAGTAACTGAACATTACCCACAGGTTCTTCTGCTGATGCTCAGTAACTGAACATTACCCACAGGTTCTTCTGCTGATGCTCAGTAACTGAACATTACCCACAGGTTCTTTTGCTGATGCTCAGTAACTGAACATTACCCACAGGTTCTTCTGTTGCTGCTCAGTAACTGAACATTACCCACAGGTTCTTCTGTTGATGCTCAGTAACTGAACATTACCCACAGGTTCTTCTGCTGATGCTCAGTAACTGAACATTACCCACAGGTTCTTCTGCTGATGCTCAGTAACTGAACATTACCCACAGGTTCTTCTGTTGATGCTCAGTAACTGAACATTACCCACAGGTTCTTCTGTTGATGCTCAGTAACTGAACATTACCCACAGGTTCTTCTGCTGATGCTCAGTAACTGAACATTACCCACAGGTTCTTCTGTTGATGCTCAGTAACTGAACATTACCCACAGGTTCTTCTGTTGATGCTCAGTAACTGAACATTACCCACAGGTTCTTCTGTTGATGCTCAGTAACTGAACATTACCCACAGGTTCTTCTGCCCTCCCCCTTGTGTTTACATCGGCGGCCGTGGCTGGAGAGTCATGCAGGACCGTCTGAAAGGTGAGCAGCTGGAACCTTTTCAGACATTTTACAGTACAACACACTTTATTTTAGGTTACACTAATAAGACGTTACAAGCCGGGTGTCCGGGGTAGTGTGTGTGTGTGTGTGTGTGTGTGTGTGTGTGTGTGTGTGTGTGTGTGTGTGTGTGTGTGTGTGTGTGTGTGTGTGTGTGTGTGTGTGTGTGTGTGTGTGTGTGTGTCCGGGGTAGTGTAGCGGTAGATTCCCTGCCTACCAACACGAGGGTCACAGGTTCACGCCCCCACGTTACCTCCGGCTTGGTCGGGCGTCCATACAGGCAAGATTGGCTGTGTCTGCTGGTGGGAAGCCGGATTAGGGGTATGTGTCCTGGTCTCTGCACTAGCGCCTCCTCTGGTCGGTCGGGGCGCCTGTTCGGGGGCGGAAGGGAACTGGTAGGAATAGCGTGATCCTCCCACGTGCTACGTCCTGCCGGTGAAGCTCCCCGCTGTCAGGTGAAAAGAAACGGCTGGCAACCGTGAGGGGAAATTGACCAAGTACAATTGGGGAGAAAATGGGCGAAAAAATCACAAAATAAATAAATTATAAGACGTTCCAAGCCATACTTTGTATCAAATTAGATAAGAACTAGATAGTAAACAAAGACAGTTATACTCTAAATTAGACACCATACACTTAAATTATGCTGTAATTACAAGCAGCATACTGTATATGCCGTATTAGACTATAGAAGAAATACTATATACATTATACTAGAAATATACTAGGCTATACTTAGACACTATACAAATTATACTCTACCGGTAATTAGAAATACACCATTAGACCCCATTTTACAAGATCATCATAGTCTAATTAGAAATCAAATACAAAGATCCAAATTAATTTAGTTAGATATAGCGTTTATAATAGACAAAACACTGATCGGATCTACATTTATTTGGTCTTAATTTAACATAGTTTCATTTTCTCACAGGGTCATTTGTTGAGCGCAGTATAAAAAAGTGTTTAGCTTAGTATATTTTGGGTCTAATGGCATTATGCTGCTTCTACTTGTAATTACAGCATGATTTAGGTTGATTGTGTATAATTACTAATTAGACACGATACACCTAAATGGTGTTTGCGTGTGTCGCTGTCACGCGTGTGCCTTCTCCTGTTCCTGTAGCACCAGACAAAAAGAAACGGTAAAAAGTGAGTAGTAACTGTTTGCATCCTTATTCTGAGGAAAAGTTCTCTGCAGAGTTCTGCGGGCACAGATTCCATGTGGGCCTAACTACTAATTAGGCTCTAACTGTGTTTGTTTACTGTCTAATGAAGAACATATTCTTTCTAGTTGTCTCATTTGTTTGCCTTTTAAGGTCTTATTAGTGTACCATGAAATAAAGTGTGACAGACTGAATGTAGCTACTGTAATTGAAAGTGACATTTCGAATTTGCTGCCTTTACGCTTTCGGTTGGTATTCCTCCTTCCCTATACCTTCCTCACCTATATCTGTCTCATCCCATCTCTACCTCTTTATCCCCCCCCTCTCCTCTCTGTCTTCCTGTGGGCCGGCCCTCCAGCGGCTGGTTATGGAGACTCGGTGTATCGAGGCTACATGTGTCTGGACAGCTCCTGTCAGTCGCAGGCAGACACATTCAAACTGGTCTTCGATGAGCAGCCAAACGCCAGGGTGAGAGCACAGCACACGTGTGTGTGTGTGTTGTGTGTGTGTGTGTGTGTGTGTGTGTGTGTGTGTGTGTGTGTGTGTGTGTGCGCGTGCGCGCGCGAGCGTGTGTATGCGTCCACATCTGAGGTTTGCACAACTTGAATAACTCATATCTGTTATTCTATATTCTATATCTGTTATGATATTTATGTGTATTAGCGTCATTACAGCAGCCAAAGTGCAGCTCAAGTAATATGTGAAGGATCATCTTGAGTCGGAGATTTGATCAATGTTGGCGAGTTGCCAGTCATAAATATCAGAACATAATATCGCAATATCACAATATATGTCACAATATATCGTCCCACGATATATCGCGATATCAAAACGTGACAATATGTATCGTTGAGATTAAATCTCATATCGCGAGAAAAAGAAGCTGAACATGGTGGCACTGATCTGCATCTGATTGCATGCTCGCTCTCCTTTTCATTGCTTTGTTTGAACAGACGAGGGACGTTACAGACACGGAGGATGAAAATGGTGAAATTACTCAAATTAGCGTGGAGGATGCCCCCTCAACTTACAAATCGATCGCAAAAAAAGATTGTTAAAATATCGTATAGTATCGTTATCGTGAACCCAATATCGTGTATCGTATCGTATCGTGAACTGAGTGTATCGTGACACCCCTAATATAT
The DNA here is from genome assembly GCF_964638095.1 of Poromitra crassiceps. Lineage (NCBI taxonomy): Eukaryota > Metazoa > Chordata > Actinopteri > Beryciformes > Melamphaidae > Poromitra > Poromitra crassiceps. The sequence goes on from NW_028152097.1 coordinate 24,053, forward strand.
ATATATCTGTATAAAAAAAACAGCTTTTTGACATGCAAAATAGAAAATACAAAATGTGGGTTTTTACACCAGTCTTTAGGCCTACTCAATAAGTTAATCAACCAACCAAACTTCCTGCATTAGCTGTCACTGTGCTTGTAGACATGCTGTATTTCAACATTGTATTACAATGTTTACGATGAATACTGTTGCCTGTTTGGGTGTAATTCTCCCACACTTTTTGCCTGCCTGCTTGACTTTCTTCTTCCTCTGTATAAGCGTTGAAAGTTAAAGTCCCTGGAAACCAAAATCCACAAAAACGTTCTAACTATGTTATTTAGGATCTTATGTTACTAATTATATGCCTCCGAAATTATTATGCATTACTTTCAACCCAAAGCCTTAAAATCGACACTTTTCTACAAGATTCTACAAGATACTTCCTCATTGAAGAGAGCAGCGCGTGAGGTGCTAAAATGTAGGAGCTTATGACGTCATAAGCTCTATATAACCTTTGTACACGCGCGCAATCCCACCCACCTATGGCAAGTCCGTTCTTTGCCCCCAGTGACAGCGCTCCCTCGCTGTCCGTCTCCCTCCCTGTGTGCCTCTGCCACCAAGCGCTGTGCTTGTGAGATTAGCAAGGTGTCGGGTTTCAGCCATGCGCTCCTCTCTCTCTCTCTCTCTCTCTCTCTCTCTCTCTCTCTCTCTCTCTCTCTCTCTCTCTCTCTCTCTCTCTCTCTCTCTCTCTCTCTCTCTCTCTCTCTCTCTCTCTCTCTCTCTCTCTCTCTCTCTCTCTCTCTCTCTCTCTCTCTCTCTCTCTCTCTCTCTCTCTCTCTCTCTCACACACGCAGGCAAAGAACGGAGAGATCTCTTCCGAGCCGCGGAGCAACACACACACACACACACACACGCACGCACACACACACACACACACACACACACACACACACACACACACACACACACACACGGTGTGTGCACTCATCTCTTTCTCCGTTTCCCTCCCCCCTCTCTCGCGCTCTCCAAGAGACAGAAATTTCCCTGCTGTAGATGGGACACGCCCACACATTCCGCGGGAAAAATACACTCTAAAAAATAATGAAATCACATGAGTTTTGCCATGGCTGTCAAACCTAAATTTATATACTTTGCGACGTTCATCATCGTTCAAATTTGGCTGGTGGCTTATTAACATAGGGTCCTGTGATGTGATGAACTCAAAATGCTAAATAATAATAAAATATTTTTGGTTTCCAGGGACTTTAAATTTCGCCTTTGTGGTGTTAAATCATTTCAGCAAAAAAAGAAAAAGGAAATAGCATAGCCTACATTGTCGATTAATCGGTTAATATACGTTTGATCAATCACATTATTAACAGCGATTCATAGATTGTCTATTAATCATTAACAAATAAATAATTCTCCTATACAACTCCAACAGTTTGTTATTGAGCTGCAGTTCTGTCCAACCCTGGAGTCCAGCTCCAGCCCGTTGTGTGTGACAGACAGACGCTCCTCTGTGTGTTTACCCAGACCAGACTTACAGCTCTTTATGACAGGACTGTTGACTCCACAAACAGCCACGTCTCACTGAGGAACTACGCTGCTGCTGCTGCAAACACACTGGCCTGTTGCTTGTGTATTCACTGAGAGAGAAGGCACGCTACAGCAGCGACATCAGGGAAGCCTCCGTCATAGAGTTCTCAATGTCAGCCCAAACCCGACGGGTACCGCTCAGTCCGACGGGTTTGGGTCGGCACGGGCTGAGATTTTCATCTTACTTGGCCTGGTCGGGCCGAGCTCGGGCTGGCAAAAAATATGCTATAGGCTATATTTAGGACTATAATATGCTATTTACACACAGAGACTGCACAGTGGTGCTCATGATTGAGACCGTCCTACATCTATGTTACTGTAGCAGACACATGAGTAGGCTCTAGAGAAGGCTAGAATAATGGGGGGGTACGGTGGTGCAGTGGTAAGCGCTGTCGCCTCACAGCTCGAAGGTCCTGGGTTCGATTCTCACCTGGGACGCTGTGGGCGCTGGAGTTGCAACCCCCATATCTTCAGTGCCCACTGCCCAGGTGGGCTATCTCGTCGAAAGGGCCTTTCTGTGTGGAGTTTGCATGTTCTCCCCGTACCCCCCAGGGGGTTCCTCCGTACATAACCCCCCACTAAAAACATGCAGAAGATCGTCATCCGACCAGTGACGACAACATCTGAAGTTGGTCCAATGATGGTCCAATGAAGGTCCCCGGGCGCTGGAAAGAAATAGCGACCACTGCTCCTGGCCTGCCCCCCGGAGGAAAGGACAAGCCTGGATGGGTCAAATGCAGAGGACATATTTCACCGGCCACCGGCATGCATGTGTTGTAGTGTGTTCGTGTGACAATAAAGACGGGCTGCCGTCTGAAATCGTGTTTTTTAATGAGGATCAAAATTATTGTGAATCAAAACGTTCTTTTAAATGACTATTTTATGATGAGATTACAATTAGAACTTTTTTCTTCTTTTTGGTTTTCCAAATCCCTTGCAGTGCAGCAAATGTAAAAAGTGGGACTTTTGCAAATCCCTAGAATCTGTGAAATATTTCTGAAAAGTCTCCCATGTTATGAATAGTTGGTGGGTGGGTAGTTGGCACCTGGTGTTGCCTGCACAACAAGGCCCTGCCTATTCACCTTATGTTCAGACCTTACAGTGGACCAAATTCTTCCGAGTCCTTTTAACACTTCCGGCGGTCACGGCGCAAAATAAAAGAGTTGTTTTTGGAGCGGACAGTGAAGGGGTAAAATAAATAACGTAGCCTACTACTTTGAGCCGGTACACAGCAAGCAAGCGAGTATCCACTGTTAGCCAGGTCAGATAACGTTATCGTCGACAATGATGAGCACTTTCTTGTAAAACATACCTGGACTCCAACAAAGAAAGCTTCAGATGATTTTCTCTCCTCCGAGGCAGCGCGAGCCATTAACGTCAATAAAGACCCGCAGACGTTAACGTAATTCCCTGGAATGCGAGACTTAACGAGCCAGTTACATGGCGTTGCATTCTTAGACATTGCCATTTGCTTTTATTTGGTATGTTACATACAATTGGCTAAATTATTAGTTAATTCAGAGTTAGATGATATTGGAGCAGCGCAGCCATTTTTTTTTTTTTTTTTTTTTTTTTTATAAATTAATATAAAAGTGAATACAAGTGAATAGTCTCTATCCAGACTCTTCTCTTCTGTGGTTCCTCAGTGAACCAGTTACTAAACTCCATTCGATCTGCAGAGTCTCTCTCAGAAAAGGATAAAGACCGAGCTCCTTAGTGCCTCCATGGACTCTATGCACATGTCCTGTTGTAGCAGAAGAACTTAGCTTTATGGCACTTAGAACCTGGCTTGCTTATTATGTCATATTCATTCTCATATGTACGTCACTTTGTTGATGACAAATTGTAATTGTAATATGGAAAATTATGAACGATGTGTCATCTCCTATCACACACAGTATTTATAAATATAAAGGTAATACCGAGAACCGTTCGTCGGATCGACTTCAGACTCCGATGTTTGAATGAGAGGAAGGGCAGGGAGGGGAACGGGCACTGCACTAGTTGGTTTAAATACACTTTCAGTCTAGTTAAAGGAGTCGTGACACCTCTCTCTCTCCGTCTCTCTCTTTCTCCCCCCTCTCTCTCTCCGTCTCTCTCTTTCTCCCCCCTCTCTCTCTCTGTCTCTCTCTCTCTCCCCCTCTCTCTCTCTCCCTCTCTCTCTCTCTCTCTCTCTCCACCACAGCTGTTTGCTTGTGCCAAGTCCCTGTTCATCTCTGACCAGGACAAGAGGAAGCACTTCCGCCTGTTGCTCCGCCTCTTCCTGGGCAATGCACAGGAGGTGGGCTCGTTCCATAGCCGGATGATCAAAATCATCTCCAAACCGTCCCAGAAGAGGCAGTCCATGAAGAACGCCGACCGTGAGTAACGCTGTTCACAAAGGGTCCTCTTCCACTTCCACTATCTTTTCAACCCAGCAAACAAGGCATGAGAAGGAATATAAAAGTGCTACCTGTCCCATTTTAATATCAACAAATTATGACCACATTCATTTTGTATTAGACAGTATTGTAAATAAACAAGGCCATTTAGCTCTGTCACTGATCGGAGTCTGTCACGTTGAGTCGTGTAGGTGTAGGTGTTTATTTTTTCGAACCACGGTCGATTTTTCAGAAATTCGCTTCCGATGTGTACACATCTGTGGCTGTGATTGACAGGTGGGTCAGAACTCGCATCGCAATTTCGTGCCGTATATTCGCATCGCTCTTTACTGTATAACGTTCATGTTCAATTGTCTCTCAGTGTTCTTGATGTCAGGTCAATGAGAAAAGATGACATCACTTTTGTTTTTGTGTGTGTATGAGGTAAACAAGTCAGGAAAATAACTTTATCTTCCAATGTCTGATAGATGCCAAACCAGAACCAGCTACCAGCTGTGTCACCTGTACATTTTTACCAGCCAAATAGGAATATCACAGCAGAAAATGATTTGAGCATCTGCTTAAGTTGAGTCTTGAAGGAAGAAGCACACTTGCTCACTCAGCATCACTTCTTCTATTAAACAGACACAACGTTTTGTCGACACTTTGTCAAGTGTTTTACAGCATTTCTGCCACAATGCTCTTAAAACGACAAAGTAAAAACGTGTCAAAATGTAACAAAAAATCTCCCACTGAATGGGTTGCATAATCTAATTAAAAAATATGATCACATAATTGCTCAATATCATGACATCATCAGGTAAAATGTGACTTACCTTTGCTTCATGAGGTATCTTTGTAGTAATAATATGTACCGTATTCATTTCCATTGATGGCTTTTTGGTTTCTCTTAGAAAAGGGCAAGGTTGTATTGCATTTCTTTAAACTCATTCGAGTGACATTTTTATGAAATCATTATATTATCCAGCAGCTGTGACCTTTATCAGTTCCTAGAAGGATCTTTGAATGTTTTCTGTTTTCCGGCCAGAAAGAGGAGAGAAGAATAAAGAAGTAAAATCCAAACTTCCTCAGCGTGATGGTGGTGATATAGGATCGTATATATGTCTCAGCGTGTTGGTGGTGATATAGGATCGTATATATGTCAGTGTTTTGTGTGTGAGAAGCAACACTATAGTGAATGTGTAGTGAGTCTGACTGATGGCACATCATATATTTACACACTGCCCATCTCCCCCCAAACCAAACCACAGCCCCCAACTCTGCAGTGTGTGAAAGCAAAACAGACCCGCATGCCTCTCGTCACACTGCTCATTAGTAACTGTGTGTGTGTGTGTGTGTGTGTGTGTGTGTGTGTGTGTGTGTGTGTGTGTGTGCGCGTGTGCGTGTGCGTGCGCGTGTGCGCGTATGTGTGTGTGCGTGTGTGTGTGTGTGTGTGTGTGTGTGTGTGTGTGTGCGCGTGTGTGCGTGTATGTGTGTGTGTGTGTGTTAAAGTGGGTGAAAGTGCGTCATTTGGATGGTGGCATTTAGACGTTTGTCACCAATGAGAGAGCTCTCCCCATGCCCCCCCCCCCCTCTGTATTCTCTCTCTCTTTCTCTCTCTCTCTTTCTCTCTCTCTCTCTCTCTCTCTCTCTCTTGGTATTTGGGCTTATAAAGCCTTAGGAAGCACCTGCACTCTTCCTATCTGTTGTACCTACAGGTTGCAAATTATGCATCAACCAACCAGGAATCCCTGCTGGCTAAGGGATTAGAAGTTAGTAATCCTTAATCCCTGGTAGCGGTACTTCCAGCTTGCTCGGTCATCCATACAGGCACAATTGGCCATGTCTGTGGGTGGGCTGCTGGATTAAGGGTATGTGCCCTGGTGCACTAGTGCCTCGTCTGGTCGCTCTGTGCGACTGGGGGAATACAGGCATGATCCTTCCACATGCTACCTCCTACCGATGAAAAACCCTCGCTGTCAGGTGAAAAGAAGCCGCTGGCGACTGCAC